>NW_026898203.1:0-47446 GCF_033153095.1 Gastrolobium bilobum
ACACATGCACCAGTTGATCAAAATGACTTCACATGTTGTATCTTGGCCGGGTTAAAAGGGTAGGAGTATATGGATAGTAGCTCAAAACAACAATGAGATTGAAAAACTGATACTCTTACAATTTAGCACATTCAATTCAATGGTCTTGCTCCACTAACATTCCCACAGAATTTATTACTAAAAAAACTTGTATAGCGAGGGAATGCTATGGAAATTTCGTTGCTAATTTCATCCTCGCTATTACTTTCCGTCACAATTCCCTCTCAAACAATTTTGCGAGGGAATTTGTGACGGAAAGTAGTAGCGAGGATGAAATTAGCGACGGAATTTCCATAGCAATTCCCTCGCTATACAGGTTTTTTCTAGTAGTGATTTCGGGAATTAATTCCTTTCAGCCACCTTTTATGCATAAATAATAATTTTAGTTTTTTTTTGTTTTGTTTTTTTGTTTTTTTTTCGCACAACCCCTTATCACTTAACCTTTGTGGAGCTTACCTCAACTTCTTTATTTATAAACAAGAACAAAATGCCTTAATCATCTCAACCAATGCATGCATCACAGAGAAACAAATCAAGTTCTAGAGTGTTACAACAGTGATATCTCTCAACAAGAAATTTCAGTGTTTAAGCTCAAACCTCACAAGTTGTGGTATCAACATAGACTCATGAAAATTAACTTTAGACATTATTAGAATTTCACAACATCAATTCAGACAAACGAGCAATCATGTAATCCAATTATACCTATGCAATGTTATACCAGAATGTCACACAAACATGCTTCCTAAGATTCAATCCAGCAAGTTAACTAGGTAAGCACATTTAAACCTGAGAATTGCTTCAGAAATGTATTTCCAATTTTTTTTAAAATAAAATATAAGAGCAACACAAACTAATAATTAACTAAAAATAAAATGTAAAGAGTTTAGAATATCTCCCCTGATAGAAAAGATTGCAGTTCCAGAGTGCTTCCCAATGCCTACCATTCCCAGATTTAAAGAATTGTTGTCCCCAGCAATAATTAAACCCAAAGATTAGCAAAATATCTGCACCATGGAACAAACAGCAGTATATAGAATAAACTATAATCCGCACAATAAAAACATCAGAATGTATGGGACATAAACAAACTCACATCATCTAAATGACCCTAACATCAATCCTATGGTCATAATAAAACAGCAAAAGTTCTAAAAAGATAAACTAAAATAAAGCAATTAAAACAATCTCCAGCAACAAGGAGATATAATCAATCCTCCATGTCATCTCCCTCAGCAGCATGGGATGACTCAGCAAATGGAAGAACTGGTGGCACTTGATGCATCGGTGCGTAAGCAAACCAAAAATCATCAAAATACGCAGAAGCAGAAGTCTTAGCCCTTTTTGGTACCGCCAATTTTTTTCTTAGACTTTCCAGCTTGTGAACCCTTAAAACCAGAAAAATTTCCCAATGCAACGAATATGACAATAGGGCAATTAGATAACAAGTAATCAAGCCAGAAGTATATAGCAAACCACCATTCCCAGATTTGATTCCAACTTTATCTCAAAAATAAAACAGAACAAAGCAACAGTTGGAATCAAATTCAGAAAACAATATGTCAATGCATCTTAGCATACAACTCAGCATTTTAATCCAGATAGTGAACATGTATTTTTTTTTAAGAATAAAATAAACTCTACATTGGGTTGCCTCCCAATGAGCGCTTGTTTAACGTCACGAGCCTGACGTTTACCTTTTTCAAGTGTTGTTTCCTTTGAGAGACAGAGTCGTAGCGTCTCTCTCACAGGTCCTCCTTTTGGCGACATTCAACCTCTGGTGATCCACACTCATCCTCCAACCAGTAATAATTCTGGTCGGAATTAGTTCATTTTTTTCGTTGTGGACCGCAGTGACGCCTCCTTTCTTCGGAACAGTCTTCACTGGACTTACCCAACCAGTATCTGAAATCGGGTAAATTATACCAGCATCAGGAAGCTTCACCACTTCATTTCTCATTACCTTCTTCTTTGTAGGATGATGCTTCCCTTGAGGTTTCCTCACATTTTTGTCATCATCCTTATTAAGAATTTTGTGGGTACGGGAAGAGGGATCTTTATCTTTCAAATCAGAAATAGACCACCCTATGACAGTCTCATGTTCCTTCAATACTTCAATCACTGCCTCCTTATTACCTAAGAAGGTATACTGAAGAGTTTCAGGAAGCTCCTTCAACTCTAGTTTTGGGCCACCATCTTCTTTCCCCACTTGCTCTAAAACATCAAGTTTAAAACAATCGCCTTTGTCAGAAGATTGTTTCATAGAGTCAAAGACGTTGATGGTAATTGTCTCATCATTCATTCTTAACTCAAGCTTTCCATTTTCAACATCAATCATGGCTCGAGCAGTGGCCAAGAAAGGTCTACCCAGCAAAAGAGGCATCTCAGTTCCCCCTTCCATGTCCAACACTACAAAATCTGCCAGAAAGATGAACTTGTCCACTTTCACAAGAACATCTTCAATTATACCACTAGGTTTCATTAAAGATTTGTCAGCGTGTTGCAAGGAAACCATAGTAGGTTTAAGCTCAGATATCCCCAACGATTTATACACGGACAAGGGCATCAGATTTATACTTGCCCCAAGATCACACAAGGCTTTGCCGACATTTATATTACCAATAGCAATTGGAATGTTGAAGCTCCTTGGATCATGACGCTTAGGCGGGAACTTCTTTGTAATAATAGCACTACATTCCTCAGTGAGTGTCACCGATTGACATTCCTGCAACTTGTGTTTTCTTGACAAAAGGTCCTTCATAAACTTGGCATAATTGGGCATATTAGTCAAGGCTTCAGCAAATGGAATATTAATGTGAAGCTTTCTGAATATATCGAGGAACCTTTCATAATGTTGTTTCTGGGCATATTTCTTGAATCTTTCCGGATAAGGTGTCATAGCTCTCATATATTCAGGACTCAACTCAAATTTCTCTTTTGCTTTTTCTTTTTCAGCTGGCTTCACCACTTCAGCAGGTTTCTTAATTTCTATTTCAGGTTTTCCTACAGGATCCAGCTTCTCTTCAACCTCCGGAGATGGCAGTACTTTACCTCTTCTGGTTGTGATGACCATACAATCTTCCCTCGGATTAATAACTGTGTTACTAGGGAAGGTACCTGGAGTTCTATCAGCAATTTGCTTAGCCAGTTGGCCAATCTGATTCTCCAAATTTCTGATAGAAGCATTCATATTTTTGGTATTGGCCCTAGTCTCTTCTATGAAAGCATTTGTGTTTTTGGTATTGACTCTAGTCTCCTCTATGAAAGCGTTAGAATGTTGAGCCATTTGTCCAATTAACTTTTCCAAATCAGAAGGTTCCTTTTGTGGAATAGGATGAGGTTGCAGAAAGTTGTTGGAACTATAGTCAAGACCACCTCCTCTGAAAATTACTTCCAGAAGGAAAATTCTGATTTCTTGAAAAAATTTGTTGGAGCTTCTGTTCACACCAAACCCCATTTACTTGCAACTGCTGTGGATTATCACCCATTAGAGTAGGGCACTCATTAGACTCGTGAGCCTCTCTACAGTATTCACACACCACAAAAGTTGATTGAACCTTGGACACTTGCAGTTTCTCAAACTTTTCATTCAGACTATCAAGCTTCTTGGACAACAGCTTTTGTTCAGCAAGCATAGCATAATTGCTCTCCAACTTTATCACTCCTTTTCTTGCTTGAACTGGGAAGCTCTCATTCTCATTTCTCGCCAGTTTCTTTATCAAGTCCAGAGTTTGCTCAGATGTACTCTGCCGAATAGAACCTCCAGCTGCACTATTAATCACCAACCTTGTTTCAGGAGAGATGCCATTAAAGAAGATCACCACATTTCTATCATCGTCTCCCTTATAGTGCGAACACTTTCTGATAAGTTCTTGGAATCTATTCCAGGTTGCACACAATGATTCTCCTTCAAGTTGGCGAAAGTTGGTGATCTCATTCACCAGCTGGTTGTACTTCTCCATAGAAAAGAACTCGGCAAAGAACTTTGTTGACAAGTCTTCCCATGTCATGATACTATTAGTTGGCTGCCTTTCTATCCATCTGAGAGCCCTTCCCTTAACAGCAAAAGGGAATAATCGAAGCCTGATAGCATCGGCAGACACTCCATTGTGCTTAGTAGTATCATAGATAATCAGAAATCGATCTATGAACTCATGAGGGTCTTCATCCTCAGCACCAGAAAACTGAGCCCTCTCCACCAAAGTAATTAAAGATGGCTTCAGCTCAAAATTATTTGCCTCCACCGTCGGTCTGAGTATACTTGAATTTGGCCTATTGAACACCGGAGTCAGAATGGTGTCCAACAATCTTGGAGGTAGGTTATTTGCATTATGGCCTCTGCCACCAGCATTGTTGTTTTCTGCCATCTCTTGTATTGGTTGTACAGGTACGTTCTTGAATTCTTCCCAAATTATCTGCTTGGCAACTTTCCTCAGTCTCCTCTCAGTCCTTGCAATTTTAGGATCAATCACAAAGTCTGTAGGAGCAAGTCTACCTCGCATAAACTCAGAAAAAAATGGTTAGTAGCACCTGCAAAACACAGAACAAGATAGAACAAAAATAAAAATAAAAATAAAAATCCAATCTCAAAGATCAACGATTATTTATAATATTGGAATTAACAATCCCCGGCAACGGCGCCAAAAACTTGATGCTCACCGGCAAGTATACCGATCGCACAAGTAATATAATGAGTAAGTAGAGTATCGTCTCCACAGGGATTGTAAACCAAGTACCACAATAACCAGTCCCCTTAAGTTGGAAAACTCAATTGTTTTTGGAAAATAGTGAATTGATGGTAAAATAAAGACATAAATTTAAAATATAAAATTTCAATTTAAATAGCAATGGTCAACTTTGAATTTTTTTAGAGAATAATAAAAAGCATTGCAACTAAGGTACACGCACCATATGATCTCCACTTTAAACTTTGGATTGATTGACAACGTTCATTCAATTTAATAACTCAGACAAATTATCATCTCAAATAATTAGTCAAATCCAAATCCCTTGACAATCTAACCCTTTAATTCAATTGGAATCCTAATTCCTTAGCAACCCTGCATGAAATTAAGCATTAATCACGATAAATCAAATGACTGCAACTCATACAAGTCTATCCCTAGAGCATGCATAAATTGTTACCTTACCCCCTTTTAGAATCAAAAACCCCAATATTCCTATTGCGAGCCCTAATTCCCGAATTATTATCTCCTATTAGGTTGATCAAGTCTAACAAAAATAATATCAATATGCACAGGGTAAAAATAAAATATATTAAAATAAACGAGCGAAAATAATCAATCCAACGTAAAAAGGGTTCACATAGGTTTGTGACCCTAACTACAATAAAAGAAATTAGCCAGCCATAGACATGGCTGATATAAAATTATAAAATAGAATTTAAAATAAAATTACTAGGAGGAACAGAGAATGATCCTCTGCTCTTCTCTTCCTCACGAATCCTTGTTCTACTCTGTCGTCAAAAAGTAACCTAAAGAACCCTCGCAACGTCCTTTTAAGTTCGAAATTGCCTCCACGCTAAAATCCGCGCGGGTAGCGCCATTCTGGCGCGGGTCTAGCGCCTACATCTTAGCCTTTGTTGGTTTCTCGTGCGGCTCCCGCGCCAACTTCCTGATCTTTGCACTGCTTCCGGCGCTGCAACAGCGCCAAAGTGGCGCGGGTAGCGCCACTTTCCTTTTTCAATTTTTCTCAATTTTCCTATTTCTTCTTGCTTTAACCTGCAAAAATGATATAAAAGATGAAAAATAAACTGAAATAGGAAAACTAACTAATAAAAGTAATTAATATACAAGAAATGTTCTTTTATGACTGATTTCTTATTATTTTTTGCTTGGAAAACATCACATGCCAGAGGCACATCACATATGCATGGGTAATTCTCTCCTGAACCAGTGCGATTGAGATTGATGGTTCCTCTTTTATCATTCGTAACAATCATATTGTAGCTACACATTAAGACAAATGACAATACTATTAATCACAAAATAATGACAAAATAATTCAATAACTTACTAGTATGAGTGAAGCAATAACATCAGCATCAAGCTATCTATGACCCTAAGAAATGTGGTCATTCAAGCAATTGTGGTCTTCGTCCCATTTAGTAACCATCCAATTTTCACTGTATGTCGGTTTTATTACCATAACCATCCATGGGCAACCTGCTCATGCGCACAACATTTCACACTTAACTTTGTAGGCGTACTCTCAAGCACAATCGCTTCTTGATGCTCCTTCATTAGATTTCTCTTGATTGCCATCTGCCCCTCTTTTTTTATGCAAATTCTTGTTTAACATGGAACTTATTACCTATTACCTATGGACCATTAATTAAACCTGAACCCTCGTTATAAGAATCTTGTTCCCTTAGATGATCCCAATCAATGTATGTGTAATGTGGAATTCTATTCTAAAAAGGAGGAACATCATCACCTACATGTACAAAATAATACTAGTAAAAAAAATTATGTAGACTTATGTATATTTGTATTGTTTACTAACACACCTTTAGAAATTTGCGGTAATTGAATGGATGTGATGTCATGATGTTTCGGAACATGAGACTCCCCCACAACATTATATTATAGGATTTGAGTTTCGGGTATACCACGTTCCTCATCATTGTCCGAAGCACCAACATCCTTAGCAAGAAGACAATCTTCCATTGTGATATTTTCATCATCGTCATCATCACAATCGTCATCCATAACCCAGGTAGGGTCATTTTCATCTTCCACAGACAGATTAACAACTGGAGCAGCAGATGATGATGCATTATGTACAGAATTGAAATCAACTGACCTCATGGGTAAAACAACATCATCTGCTTCAGCAATATCCATGTACAACTCTAAACAATCTTTCCTTGACTAGTTGAAGAATTCTCCTATTACCATTTCTACGTCTTCATTATCCACAACTTGCATAAGAATTCACACCACATTCTGGCAGTGACCAGATTGATAGATTGCTTACCTTCATGAGCTAGTTTTTGATGAATTTTCTAATATAGTTCTCTAACTGTTGAGTTGTGCATGATACACGTTGGCCTTTTCTCGCCTTCATAAACTACACCACGTCGACCTTCCACTTTTCTACCATTATAATATAGAACAACACCAACATAATTAGAATGTGAACTCATTCTTAAATATATAAACAAAAAACACAAAACAGAGTATGCATAAGCAAGTGAGATTGTATCAAAGAGTAAGAGTTTATGATGTAGCTAAAATAGGCAGGATAGAGGTGTGAGTCACTCTCAAATTGGCCTAGATAACCCATGCATTCACGCCTAACTTACGCGGGAATTACGTGGCATTCACGCCTTCTTTGGGCGTGAATCTTCTTGCCCGATTTAGACATGAATGAATGCAACATATTCGTAATTATATTCAAAATACCAATTTATTCGTAATTATTTATTAAAATAGTAATATTTTAATTTTTTTGGCCTAACTTTATGTGTTATTTTAAGTGAACGGGTGTTTTGGTAATTTTTTTACATTTTCTTTTCTTCACAACACCCTCTTTCTCTCTCCTTTCTAATTTTGGAGAGAGAAATTAAAAAACCATTAAATATGCATAAAACATTATTGTTTTATTTTATGTCATTTAAAATGTATTGTTTTATTTTATGTCATTTAAAATGTCTAATATTTTCCATATTTAATTTTCCCCACATATAAAAACAATAATAAACAACTTAATCCTCATTATATTTACAAGGGAATTTAAAAAAAATTAAAATACTTATAGTCAAAAAAATAATAAGACTGATTAAAAACCAAATCACAAAATAGAATGCAAAGCATTCATAAACAAAATGAAGATGAAACAAACAATTACAAATTAGGAATGCTAATATGGGGCAGGATATTATAATAATCAATTAGTGTGACTATCAATATTACTAAGTCAATCAATTTCACCGTTAGATCGATTATGTTGATCCAACGGTTATATTTATTTTCATCTTTATATGGTTATGATTTCTCATATTTAATGTGAAAGCATTAAATATGGGAAATCATAACCATACAAAGGTAAAAATAAATATAAAGTATTAAATATGAAAAATCATAATCACACAAAGATGAAATTAAATATAACCGTTGGATCAACATGGTCGATCTAACAGTGAAATTGATTGATAGTAACATTAGTAACACTAGTTGGTTGTTAGTTGTTACAATATTCTTCCCCTACTAATATAACCATAAAAGTTAAAGGCAAATTTGTGTAAATTTATAGAAATGGATGCTCTCATATTTTATTTAATCATGTTAAAAAATCATAATATATAAAAATAAATTAATAATAATAAAATATATATTATAATAGATAATTAATTCACTCTTGTATGATTATACTCCACCATGTTAATTAAAATATGTATGTAAATTAATAGTTTGCCGAGCTGTATACAAAAAAAGAAAAATCCGGTTCATTACTAAGCCGATCAGTGGCGGTCCGGTCCATGCTCCGTAGGATCCCCCAAACTAAATTGAATTTCACGATTCCGAATCCAGGGTATGTATGGTGTTTGGGTACAAGGCTTGAGACACGGGAAGGTGCGGAGCGAGAGAGGGAGAGACATAGGATGAGCGAGCATGATCTGCGATTTAGGGTTTTGATATTCCCTGATGTATTAAGGTCAGTGAGCGCGTAATCCACTGAATTTCTTGCAATTCATTTTTCATTTTCTCTCTGTCGTTTTTTTCTTTTTCTTTTTTTTTTTCGTTTAATTTTTGTTCTTTGAGCTGTAACTGGATCGCAGTTGAACTTGAAGCCCCAAAAAAGCTGAATTTTCATCTGGTAAATGTTGTTGATGATGATGATAATGACGACGAAAATTGTGTGTGAGAAAGAAGTGTTTTTGTCATGTGCAGGGGGCGAGTGTGAGAGATTTAGAGAGAGAGGGGTGAGAACGCTGAGTGCTGTGCTGAGACCTGAGAGATACCCAAAGAGGAGGTGGAGAGAGTTTATTTGTTTTTTTATTTTATTTTGAAGTTTTAGGGATTTCATCCTCTACGGCTTTCGATTCCTTTGCATTGAGCCTTATTGAAGTTTCCAATGGAGCAGCGAAAGCTTGTGGTTAGTCATGCACATTCAGTTCTGTTTATTTACCTTTTATTCCTTTACGTATATGTTAATTTTCCTTTCAATTGCAGTAATCTATATTTTAGCTTCTTTTTGTTTTTGGTTGTTAAGTTACTCTTGTTTTCAGTTTTTGTATTTATTTTTTTAAATATCAATTTAACTAACTGTGCTCCTAAAATTGCATCTTTAGGTTTTGGGCATCCCGTGGGACGTTGATACCGAAGGCTTGAAAGAATATATGAGCAAGTTTGGTGATCTGGAAGATTGTATTGTTATGAGGGTTAGCTCTTTCTTTCCATTTTTCTGTTTATTATTGCCATTACATGTTTAATTCATGATTGTCTACTGTCATACTAAATTTGTTAAGTATTGCTAATTTGCCATTACATTCCTCATGCTTCATCATTCAAGTGTATTTACACGAAGTTTGTGCAGAAAAAGTAACATGTTTAACCTTGGTGCATCACACACAAAGAATAAGATGAAAGGAAGAAAGAAGAGAAAAGAAAAGAAAAAAATCTAGTTGTTATGCTTTCAAGACTTAATTGAGTGGAAAATAGATTAACGTATGGTGTCTCTTAGGATGGAGTAGAGCAAAGCTATTAGTGTTGTGGAAGGGTTGTCCCCTTTTTTTCCCTTATGTTCCATACGACACTTTTTAGTCCTTTTTTCCATATATATATATATATTTATTTTTTTTACTTATCTTTCTTATTTACTTTTTTTTCTCTCTTTTATTTTTCTTTTCCCTTAATCTTTTCTTGCTTTTTATTTGGATTCACTGACGCCAACCCCAACTAGTTTGGGATAAGAGTGATGTTGATGTTTTTTAGGGTTGGCCGCGCCGGGCCGCAATCCGCAATTGATAACTATTGGTGTTAATATTGGTGTTGATCTAGTTGTCACGCTTTATGAAATTTCCCCTGGAATGTGAAATATAATTTCCTTATGCAACATTGATTAGTGATTTTTTACTAATGCTAAAGCCCATGTACTATTAAGTGTTCTGGAGGCACATTTTAATCTACTTTGATCTGTATTTTAGGAACGTTCAACTGGCCGGTCTCGTGGTTTTGGATATGTTACATTTACATCAGTGGAGGATGCTAAGGTAACTGCTTTTTACGCACACACAAACACATATAGCTGGTTACTTGTATATCCTTAATCTCAAGTTCGATTACTCTCTGGATGCAGAATGTATTATCCAGTGAACACATGCTTGGTAACAGGATGCTTGAAGTCAAAGTGGCCACACCAAAGGTTTTAATCAAAGTGATGCATAAAATTTAATACGTGTATTTACTTCTAGTCTGGCTCATGACTGGTTTTCTTATATAAGATATGATAATGATGATGTGTGATTGTACTGCTGATTCTTCCAATGCTTTCATTTTAAAGGAGGAGATGAGGGCTCCAGTCAAAAAAGTTACTAGAATCTTTGTGGCCAGAATCCCACCATCAGTATCAGAAGCAACTTTTAGAAGGTATATGAGTGTGATATCTTCATGTTGAAATAATCAGGAGTCTTTTCTTCCTTGGTGATGTACTCTTATAATGAATCTATGACTAATGCTTAGGAAATGGATGCATTAGTCTAACACTATTTCTTTCTTTCCCCTCACAGTCATTTTGAGAAATATGGTGAGATAACAGATTTATACATGCCAAAGGTACTGTCCTCCCTTTGATAGTCATCCATGTAAAATCAATATGCATTTGGTATGCATTTATATGTATTGTGTACATTTACAAATAACACACTGTTGATTGCCGTTTGTAGTTATAGGACTGGACTGCACATTTATGCATGGCATATACATGTTTATTTATTTGAGACTTTTATTTATAGATTGTTTATCATTTATTTCCAACAGGATCAAGGATCAAAAGCGCATCGTGGAATTGGTTTTATCACTTTTGCAAGTGCAGGTTGGACCATCTTTATTTTCCTGTATGCTAGAATTGTTTGTGTATTATAAGTGTATGGATTTGTCAGGTCTTTATTATCCTTGAATTTAAATTTAATTTATATAGTGAGCTAGGATCTTGATTAACAATGGCAAAAGAGGAATTTTGAGAGTGCTTGAAATCCTAATTCTGAGACATGGGTGATATGCTTTTTTTACTCTCTATAAATTAATAAAAAGGGGTTGATCATTGGGCTTCACAACCTTGCAGCAATTGTTTTCATTGGGTTTGGAATCCTATTTTTAATTGATTCACACGCACAGACACATGTCTTTATTTAAGATGGAGATTGAACTTTATATTTATGTGACCTGTTGTTGGCTTTTAGAATTGTAATATAAGATTCTTGGTTAAATTGTTCTTTGAATTGGAGATAAGGATTTTCTCTCTGTATTTGGTATGTTTCATATATAACTTTTTTTCTTACCATTTCAAGCTATGAATTATGATATATTGGGATGGCTTTCTGAGCTAATCTAATTGACGCAACTGTTCTAAGCTTACATGATGACAAAACTGTTAAAAGTTCTTTTTGTTTTGTTTTTACTTTTCGGTTTTTTTTGTTGGGTTTGTAGTCTTAATTTTTGAAATAAAGTGCAAAGGATTTATGATGTATCAATTGCTGTAAGGAAGATATTTGTTTTGCAGATTCTGTAGAGAATTTGATGACAGAAACCCATGAACTGGGAGGTTCTGCTGTGGTGGTTGATCGAGCAACACCTAAGGCAAGAATATTTAGAGCTTATTCTCTTACAAAAGAAAAGTTTTTGTAAAATTTCCTAGTTAACGTGATCTCATGGTATTTTTTCATTGCACCTTCTACTTAATTGATAATGTATTTGCAGCAAGCACGCATTACTCATAAAAGCATTCTCTATATGCATATAAGTTACCATTGTTAAAAAACAATGAAATTGTACCGCTGGAAATTTCTATTTAAGTAAAAGAAGAACTTATTTACAAGATTTATATGGGATGCAATTTATCACCAATACTATGTGAACTCGTTATGTATCTAAAAGCATTATAAAATTTGCTTACCTAGGACCCATAAGTCAGTATTTTTTCTCTTTTAAGCTACTTTTGAGATGAACATGCATTTTAATTTTATGATGTGTGAAGTACCTTATGCATAAGGAAGTACTTCCATACTAGTTTAATAGAATTAAATTACACTGGAAAATAATAATATGCTAAAGAATTTTTTCTTATAGTAATGATGAAGTATGAGGCCATTGTCAGCACCCAATTTTGTACAGGGCATTTCTAAAAAATAAATATACACGGCCCAATAATTCAAAACAATAGATATATAAATATTAAATACTAGAGGAAGGAAGAAAAAGATAATTCATATGGATAGATAGACAAAGTGTTTAAAAAGGGATAAGACGGATTTGTATGGAAAATTAAGGAAAGATTTGATGGAGGATTTGGATAATCACATTATGAATCATAAATATTTGAAAATCAAGAGATAAGATGAAATGTTGAAAAATTAAGATATTATCTTGATTTTGAAGAGCTGGCAAACTTGGTATTTAAATTGATATTGGGGGTGAGGGAACCACAATAACACCCGAAGAGTTAAGAGCAAAGTGAGTATCCAATAACAAGTTCTGCTATTAAGAGGGGGATCCCTTCTTACTTTTCTGGGCCTGCACCTGGTGCTTCCCCCTTCATGATTGTATCGATGTTATGAATACCTTCTATTTGATTCGTTTGGGGGTGAGCCGGTGAGTGACATGACTTATCTGAAGTTTATCTTCTTGTGCCTCAGACTAGCTAGCTGTCACTGATTCTCTCTCTTTTAACATGGCTTTTGGGAATGGTTTGTTTTTTGTACTGTCAGCTTTGAATCTATTGGATCAAATTATGGACATTTAATGCGTGTTGTGTGTTTTACAAGGTTACTAAGTGGCCTGATTTGAGAAGTTGTGTTGTACAATACTTATGTTTTATTGGTTTAAAGAAAAAAGAAAAACAAGATAATGACAATAAAAAATCGTTTTATATACATATATATAATTTAAGTGTAAAAGAAAACTAGCAATCATAATTTTGGGATGTTGTTTTCCAAAAATGAGAATTATTTGCAAAGAATGTGTGGGACACTTTTAAGCCATGCCATTTTTTCATTTTATTTTCATTGTTTTTCCTTTTAATATTGCTTACCAATTGATATTTTATAAAACCACTCCTCATTAAACCCCGACCAACGAAGATGGAGGGAGGGCAATCCTTATCAATTGATCTCTTATTAATGTTGATAAATATTTTTACATATTTTAAATAAATTTATTTTCTTTTAATATTGCTAGTAATTGATTTCTTATTATTTTTAATGTATTTTTTTTACACATTTTGAATAAGGTTATTCTAGACAAGTAATTACCACAGTTTTCTCAATTGATTTATATTGGCTTATAATTTTATTTTCGGGTTAAGATCCAAAGATGGAATAATCAAACCTAGTTGTTGCGATGGCTTGTTGGCCCTAGGGATAATGCCCTTGGTAATTAATTTGAGGGAATTAGTTGAATTGTGACAGACTGTTCCCTTCTTAAATAAGATCAATTTATGTCCGTTTTTGAATAATTAAAATCTTTTTCAAAATCAACTGAAATTCTCCTTGTTTAAAATAAAATTATCCTTGCTTTAGGTTAGCTGAGTTGTGACAACTTGTTGGCCTGGAAATTTATTAAAATTAACAAACCCACAAATATTTTCAAAGAACTACATGGCTTTGACTTCCCATTGCACGAGGGAATACTTAGGTACAAAAGGCAAGCCAAAACTGTAAATATGTTCTGTTAAATTGTTATCTTTATTTGCTCCTGAGTTTATAAATATTTATTTTAGTTCTTGACTTCCTTTTTGCCAATCCTGTAAATTTTTAAAATTAAGTCTTTGGTCTTGACCTATTTTTATTTTTTGACTTGTAAATCTTTCATTCATTTTATCTTTATTTTCTGTCTTGCTTGTAAGCATTATACTATAGTTTTGATTGTTGATTATTTGTTTATTTATCTTTTGAAGGGGTAATTTACATATGCTTAGGCTATTAAAATTTGCTTAGCTTTAGAGTAACCGTTATAGGATAACAGTATTAGAAGTGCTGTGAATGTGATTCGGTTTCCACCCTTGCCCAGACCAATAGGAATAGTACAATCATATGACAGATACTGCATGGTGGGATAAAAACTCTTAAAATGCCAAAGCAACTGTCAGTTTCTATTGGTCTGGTGCACTGCAGAGTTGTGCACCATTTGTAATCAAGCTTTGTTATTAGGTGTGTTACGCAATCAATTCTCCCAAAAGTTTAAACTATTGGGTGAAGGCACATGAATGATTTTTATTATATCTCTTAACATGCCCTCTCACGTGAGAATCCTTTGGGCTTTGAAGCATGGATAATGTACGAGGTCAATTTTTATTTGTTTGGTTACCTTGTGCTTAAATTCAACTTTTTTTTATTAGAATAATGGAAGCAACAAGGATCAAACTCTAGATCACTTGGTCATAGACTTTGATACCATGTCACACAACTAATTCTCCCAAAAGCTTAAGCTATTGTGTAAAAGCTCATGAATGGTTTTTATTATATCTCTTAACAAGGTGAATCGTACTACTTGTTCCCCACCATCCGTTTTCAATTTACATAAAGTATTTGTTTGGTGATAGAAAGATATATGATTACACATGCTTTTTCCTATTACTTCTGTTAAGATGTTATGCCATTTTGGCAGGAAGATGACTTCAAGCCAATTGGCAGAATGTCACACGGAGGATATGGTGCATACAATGCATATATTTCTGCAACAACTAGATATGCAGCACTTGGTGCTCCTACTTTGTATGACCATCCTGGTTCAATTTATGGAAGTAAGCATGGAAACACTGATAAATTAAAAATTATTAATTATTAATGGTGCTGCATACTGACTACATTAAATTAGGGGGAGAACCTGCTCGTGGAATGGGCAAAAAGATTTTTGTTGGTCGTCTTCCCCAGGAGGCAACCAGTGAAGATCTTCGCCAGTATTTTGGAAGATTTGGTCGTATATTAGATGTTTATGTTCCCAGGGTAAGATATTAAATAAAATGAATATGAGTGTTGAAATCTGACTAACTCGCCTGTCTATTTTGATTTAGGATGCTAAGAGATCAGGTCATAGAGGATTTGGGTTTGTGACTTTTGCTGAAGATGGTGTGGCAGATCGTGTCTCTCGAAGGTCTCATGAGATATGCGGACATCAGGTATTTCAATTTGGATGTTCTGTTATTGTGCATTACCAAGCATTCGTTTGTCCTTTTTAGTTTGGAAATGATGTTGAAATTTCAATGTTTGATGTGGCGGTAGAAATAGATGTATTTAGGAGTTACCCCTCCCCCATTTTAGAATGCCCTTTTCTGTTGAAAGCATGATATTATTGAAATAACAGTTGGCACCTTCAATTGAGTTCTGTTACGACCAATAGAGATCTGTGATAGTACATGAGTATACATTGAATCACAAGATTCACAACAGACCTGTACAGTAGACCTATATGCTTCCTGAAAATGCAGATTCCTTACGACATAATATAATGTAAATGTCAAGATGAACTCCATTGGTGATTCCCTTTATTACGCTTACATGTGTACATAAAGTTGCACAAATTCATTCTTCTGAAACTTGAGTTACCATGTATTCTCTGTATCATATACTTCACTACAAGTATAAATATTATGTATTGGATTTATATATGATCTTATTTCTTAACAACTTGCTCCTGCAGGTGGCCATAGATTCAGCCACACCTCTTGATGATGCAGGGCCCAGTGGGAATTTTATGTTGAATAGCATGGATTCTTTTGGGGGATTTGGCGGTCCTGTTCGAACTTATGGGAGGATGTATGGTAGCCTAGACTTTGATGATGTGAGTATAGACTACAGAGTAAAAACATTATTATTGATTTTATAACTAATTATGTATAAGAAATGACAAAATAGATAACTTGTCAAGAATTTTCCTATATCATTACTTTTTGGAATTTAGGCCCTTAAGTGTTGTTTCCTTTCTTGCTCATAGTGTAAGTTAATTATCTGCTATATGAATCGGGCTGCATGCAAGCTTTTGATTATACATTATTTTCTTTTTCAGTGGGGTTATGGAATTCCCAGTGGGAGACCATCAAGGGCAGATTGGAGGTATAGACCATACTAGGAGATCACGGTTTTATTGGCGACATTGCATTCCAAATACTAGTATGGTTGCCAGGAGCTGATGTGCAGGTCTTCTGTTAAGAATGATTTTAATTTGTTTTCAGCACTATGAATTGTATTTTACTTAATCTTTTGTAAACCAGACAAATACTTATTTTTCCTGAACGTTTGATCTTGTGTCCAGTTTTAGTACAGATGATGAAAATAAACCGCCGTTTCTTGTAAATCTTTGAAGTTATATCAACATCAAAATTTTATTGGGTTCGGGATCGATCAACCCAAATGAAAAGAATCAAAGATTGATCTGTCTTAATTTATTCTAGTATCGCAATGGATATTTTTTGTTCTATTAACCTTTTCATCTTAAATACCATAAAGGCTATTTTTTTTAAATTTTTTTTTTTATAGAAAACTCGTTGACGGTAGCTAAATGTACGCTTCTGTCCATGGAAGGAGCACGATGTTGACATTGGACTCGTGTAGTGTGTCCCAACCACCATCTGTGAATACTCGTGTGTCCCCAACAATATTCTTATTCATAAAAAGAAATGAGAAACTGAGAATTACTGAGAGAAGAAAAAATGGAAAGTTCGCTCCAATTAACCATTGTGCTTTATATACAAGTAACACATACCTACTTACAAATAAGGTTTCCTATCACAACCCAATTACATCAAATGACATATAAGATACTGTAGTATATTCTTATACAACCTGATCAAAACCTTAAAAGACTTCATGGCTAGTACGTGGGATCGATCACTGAGCTTGGCTGCTGAAGCAGCTGCTCGGAGACCATATCTGGGCATATTTGGGGAATGTAAATACTTTGCAAGTCTTTGAAACCTGATGGCCCTGTTGTACTGGTATTGAGCTTCTCATATTTTCAGCTTTCAACTGTGCCCTTCTCAGCTTGTTTAGAATCTTATCCATTGATGACGATCTCTTCTTTTCCAATTTCATCTGTCACAACATTATCATGGTCAGGAAAGAGATTAAGATTGCCCCAGCTTTAGTTATTTACACTTTCTGCATATATTTCCTGAGCTGTACTATGCTGCAGTATATCAATTTACTGAAAAACAGGTAATGAAACCAACTATAATGAATGTAATAAAATGTTTTAACCATGAGAAATGAATACCAATTTTTGTTAGAATCGACACACACATGGTATGAAGTACAACATACAAATTGTGATGAATAAAAGATAACCTCAAGCTTCCGTATTGCAGCTTCAGCCTTTGCTTTCTGCAAATTCTCCCATGCAATGATTTTGGCTTCCTCTCTCCGCAACCTGAGCCAAAAACAGAAGTTCATGAATAAATGCATAAGTAAAACAATGACATTATAGGTCCTGTGCTGTCTGAATGAATATTGGAGAGACTCAAATATCTTGGTATTAATGAAATGGTGTTTAGTATTTTCGTAATATACTTGGAACTATCGGAGGTTGACTCTTCAATATCCCAACATGAAGCTTGGGCTTCTGCAGTATTCCCTCTTAAGTCTTCCCTGTTAAACCCGTCTTTTTTGGTCATTTTGGTTGCATTCCTCTTGGACCACCTGATAACATTTGCTTGATTGTCAACCTGCACATCTTTGACCTCTAATTTTGGAGAATGACAATCTTGTTGATCCATGACCGAAGTGGCTGAAGATTTTGGAGATGAATGTGCATCAGTCTCGGTCTCTGAAGGGCTCATTTGGGTACCTTTATCACATCTTGATAAAAGAGATATCACGGTGTCTTCGTTCTTCTTTCCATCATGTTTCACATCTGTGAATTAAAATTACACAATCGTTTTAAACAATTAGATTCTCAGACGTCAACACATAACAGTGTGTAGATTATGGAGCAGAAGCCGTGATGACCTCCTCATCCTAGTGATAAAAATAAGTAAATAAAAAAACCTTCTTCGAAGTTACCTTCTCCTAGTTCAAGATAACCCAAGACCAAACTTCTGTTGGCAAATTGAATTAGAGAATGATAAAATAACGCACATACTTCATAAAATTCTTTCTTTTATAAAAAATGGATTTGTCTTGTTGGCCGATGGTGATCTGAATATAACACATTTTGCATTAATTATCCCCTGAAATCTAGTTACTCACACTGACTATCACATGTCAGAAACAGTTTGTGCTTATTCTAATCAATTTGATTGCATACACAGCATCATATATATATATATATATATATATATATATATATGCCTGCAAATATGGGCACCATAATATATTACCTTTAGAGATAGGAGATGATGGGTCACACGGCAATTCAGAACACGTGGTTGCAGTGGACATTGATGAATGCGCTACACCATTCTCATTGAGCACAGGACTAGAATATTGTATTCCATTTTCAATGTCATAACCAAAAACAGTATCATCATGTGCATTATAATGGGGAACAGAAACAGCAATCGGTGCCAACACTCCTGTTGAGAAAGGTGAACCCACCATTAAGTTTCTCAAAACCAAACCTTGGCGCAGTGGAAGAACTGCAGGTGAATAGTTTGAGTAGTAAGCTACAGCAGGAGACACAATCGGGCCACTCATTGATTTGTGTCTACGCTGAAGTTGTGCATGTGAACTTCTGCTATCAGCATATGATAAAACTGGGCTACAAATCCACCTCTCAGCTTCATCCCATTTAGAAGGCATTGTTCTTCCACTACTGAACGGTGTCAAGCCAGCCATAGTGTGCCTTCTGCTGCTTGCAGGCTTTGTTACTCGCTCTGAGCTCCACCCCTTTTGGTTCCCAAAACTTCTTCTATCTCTATAATTTGGTACCCCTGGACTTGGGAAAGAACCCACGTTGTTCTGGGATGAAGAAGAGCTCCTGTTCATGACACTCATTGAGTTTGGGATTTCCATTTGGTTTCCAACCCAAGCAGGAATTAGTCCTACTATGAAAATGGGAACCTGAACATGTTTTGGCTTATCTATTTAGTCTCATCTCGTAAGACGAGACTAAATTTTTCGTGTCTTGGAGCGAAAAGATTTTCACTCATAAGAATCGAATACAGGACTTTATCAATCATCAGAGCCCGACCCTTTAACAATGTTGTCAATCTTATTATCTATCTTCTTTGTTTCTACTTTTATGTGAGGTTGATATCTCGGAGTACGTAAATCTAATTAGATTCGTTGTACCCAAAAAGAAACAATGTTAGATTTTGACCAGTCATGCCGCATGACTGGAGCACTTGATAAGGTTACACCAAAGCAAAAGAGGTTGAGAAAAAGATGAGTTGTGCGTTAAATATATGACAACAAAAGTAGAAACTAGAAACCAGAAATCAGCAACTTCTAATTTTACTGCTGAGAATGGTATAGTTTCACCTATCGTTGTTACAAGAATCTGGACATGTTATATTGGGAGACATGTCACGTTAGTCCAACCCCAGTGAATAAACTAATTTTTTAGGACACGTAGCATTCATTGAGGTTGGAATAATAATGAGTGTGAGAAAGGCGGTTTGAGAACTGAGAAGGAACAGGACGTGGACATGAGCGGTGAGACATTGTGTGTGTAGACTTCCAAGAAACCCATCCTGCACTCGTCATGTCTTGCGTAAATCCAAATGCCACTCACATGCAGTGGGCCGCAGGTTAAGACATGGTTGACGAAAAGAAATAATGAACAAGAGCAAACTTGTTTAGAAGTTTATTCACTCTTAATTTTATTTTAAGAAGTTTATGACTTTAATACGTGGAAAAATATTTTTACAGTCACTTTAGATAAAGTTATTTATAACTATTCTTTTTAAGGTCGTACTTAGTTATAAAAATAAAGTTGTTCTTTTTTTTCTCTCCTCAGACACTATCGGCTGACGTGGCGGAGAGAAAAAATGCACTTTTAATGTACGACCGGTCGTACTTAGTTAAAAAGAGATAACTGTAGACAACCTTATCTAAAGTGGCTGTAGAAATGTTTTCCCCTTAATATATATATAGATAAAATCATTCCTACAGTCGTTTTACGTACAATAATGACAGATGTATGATTATGATTCCCCACATTTAATATTTTCATCCTTTGTATGATTATAATTTTCCGGCAAGTATTTGATTGCTGCACGTACATCAACTGCAGAAATATAAATCTCATATATATATATATATATATATATATATATATATATATATAGGGTCAGGATCATTTTACACCAGTGTAAGTACACTTTCAATCTTGTCCGTTGATCTCACTTATATCTTAGGGCTCAAATTTTCTAGTAATGTGAGCCATTAAATACAAGTGGATCAATGATCAAGATTGAGTGTAAGACTTCTAACTCTTACTCCGGTGTAAGAATATCCTGCCCTATATATATATATATATATATATATATATATATATATATATATATATATTTGTGAATATATATATATATTTGTGAACTTGTTAGAGAATGAGAATGGAGATACGTATTTAGGAAGGGTAAATACTAAATATTATTAATATGATGGAGTACTGTATTCAGACTAGCTAAGGGAGAAAATGGGAGGTGTTTCTGGGCTCGATTATATTTATGGTTGTGGAGTGATTTTGGCATAGTAACAATAATGATATGCAACAAAGAAGATGAATTTGAGGCCACACAAAGGTCTTTATATATAGGGTGGAGGAGATTTCCTCTTAGCATGTAAAGAGTGATGTCATAATTATTTTTTAACCCCACGAATCCTATTATGGTGTGAGGCCACATGACTTCTGAGGTGTAAAGGTCATATGTCGTGAAAAATATGAGAAGACATGTGTACTTTCACACACTAAATGGTGGTGACCTTGCAAATCGTTATTTAGACTAGCTAGGCAAAAGGCAGGCTATCAGCAACAATTTGTATATTTTTTAATTAAATTGACTTTAATTTTTTTCTTCCTTTCAATTTTCACAAGATAAATTGGGCGGTGTTTAAGGTGTTGTTGCATAGGCATTCAACTAGATGAACGGTTATATTGGTTGTCTTCTACTTTAAGGTCCTTCTAAAATGAGTAAATGTAAATTTATCTTTAATTTAAATTGGATCATAATTTTAACTCATTAAAATTAAAATATAAATATATCATTACTTGCTTTTTTTTTAAAAAAAGTTTATAATAAAAGAATTCTTTATAATTAAGTATGATAAATTTGGTGTTACAAATTTGTAGATGGAGAGAAGGATATTTTTATGAAAAGTATTTGAAATAAAAAGTTCCAATCTATAACAAAAAGAACTAACGTGAGGATTTTTTACCAAAAAAAAAAAAAAAAACTGACGTGAAGATCCGGTTTGCATACGGTTTAAAAACATAACCCGGCCTATTTCACAGTGTCCATAACGAAGAGGGTCCAACTAAGGGTGTAAATGGACTAGGCTGTGCTAGACTTTGGCTTAAATAGGTCAGGTCTGTGTAAAAAATATTGGGTATGACCTGACCTATTGGCCTATGTAGGCCCCAAATTACAAGTCCAGCCTGACCTATATTTAAGAAATAAAAGCCTTGACCTAAGCCTGCTAGACTGTTTAAGCCTATTAAACATTCAACAATTAAAATAATAACTAAAATAATCTTATTTTATTATCAAAATTATTAAAATAATAATTTTATTTATTATATTTTAAATAAATAATATGAGATAGGCTTGTCTGTAGGCCAGACATTTACAAAAAGACATGTGGCCTATTTTCTAAATAGGTATTTTTAAAAGTCTAAACTTGTTCTATTTTACTATTTATAACAGGTCAAATCTAACTTAATATAAGTTAGGCCATAGGCCGACATAGTCCATTTACACCTCTAAATCCAACTCACTCGGAGAAGCCTATCTTCATCCCCTTTTACGTTGTTATTCTCTAGGCCTAGGGAACTGCTCAGATAATGAATGGGCTTTATCTATCCCACTAAGCCTCGCATGTAGTATGCACCACTCAATCTTTGCGGGCCAATTACATTATAATCCTTGCCAATAAAACCAGGCAAAAACCAATTATTCTACAAGTAGAGCTGGCAAAGCGGGCTCGATTTGGCAGGATGAGCTGAGTTATTCAAGCAATCTCAAAAGTGCAGCGGAACAGAGTGGACTTATTTTTTAGCGGGTATAGGTGAGCCGAGACGGGTCAGTATAAAATAAGTTTGGGCTGGTGGGCCAAGCCCAACTCACAAAATGGGACGAGGTGGGTCGAGTTTTTCAGTCCAATTTCAAAAGCAGAGCGGGACAAACTGACTCATTTTTTGATGAATTGATGGCGGAACAGGGGGGACCGCTCACCTTGTCACCTCTACCTATACAACTAAGGTATTTCACTCCAAGTTAATTAATTTTTTGTACATGTATAATAACAAAAGATGAAAGCCCAGTTCCCGGGCTCCAGCGGGCCAGGCCCAAGGATAAGGACCGTTCTGGATCTGTCCCCCACCAGATGGTGGTCATCACATACCAGCGACCCAAACCTTCACTCAGTGCATCAATACGAGACCCATCTTTCAATCACTCATTCACAACTTTCAATCTAGCTTAAATTGTGAGGTGATTAAGTAATTACCACTTCAATCCTCATCGTCTTTATTCTATTAATAAAAATAATTAAATATTATGAAATTTTTTTAACATAAATAAATAGGTTCTGATGCATTATTCATTCTTCGAACTCAATAAACTCTCGTGTGAAGGACATTTAAAAAAAATATAAAATCATTAACCTGAACTCCCTCACCTAATAATTTAATTTTTTTATTGAATTTACGTTTTACATAGTATGTATAATAAAATATGGAGTTATTTAAATCCACTTCATTAATTTTATATTGAATGTTATAAATTAAATTAATAACTCTCGGTTGGTGATAGAGACCAAAATTGTAATAAATAAAACAACAGTGACTAAAATTCAAATTGGGTAAAATTATAATGATCAATTGCTTTTTTTTTTTGTACTAGACCAATTGCTTATTTAAATATTATATCTATTATGTCAGTTAAACAAAAATACATAGTTGAATAGTAACAAAGTAATGGATTTCCACACAAAAAAATAAAAAATAAGAAATAAGAAATGAAAGGCAGACTAAAGGATTAAACGTCCTTATCCATATAGGAAAATAGCACAAGCCAATGAAAATTGATATTTTGATATTGCGGTGGGTTTGAATCCTGTATAAGATTATCCATACGTGGACGAACTTATAACATGTAACCACCTAGGATCCATGACCACAATTAAGGTAAAAAAAAAGAAAAAAATGTGTCTGTTGTCACAGTCACCAAGCACTAGCAGCCACTCGGTTCACCCCATGATCATTATCGAATATACTAATGCATAGTTTGACCTCTTCTTTCTCTATGCTGATATTTTTGTGGTCTTCAACTACGAACCACTAATTCCTTATTAGATATTATTATTGCCATTGCCATGCATTGCCTCAACCTCTAATGTTATTTATAACTATATTTTATTAATGCATATTTACGCTTGTGTTGGTTCCTAAGCTTTCTGCTAGTGCTACAATGGCCTCTACCTTGTGTTACAACTCTCTTAATCCCTCAACAACAGCTTTCTCGAGAACCCACTTCTCAGTTCCCTTGAATAAAGAGCTTTCACTGGATATTTCACCTTTTGTTAGCTATGGCTATCATCACCTGGGAAGCAGAACAATGAAGCAGAGGAAGAGAGTGATGCATGTCAAAGCTGCAGTTGCTGAGGCTCCACCCTCATCGCAAGCTGTGAATGGAACCTCTCAGAAGAAGAAGCTTCGGGTACTTGTGGCGGGTGGAGGGATAGGTGGCTTGGTTTTTGCTTTGGCTGCTAAGAGAAAAGGCTTTGAGGTAATGGTGTTTGAGAAGGACCTGAGTGCTATAAGAGGGGAGGGACAGTATAGGGGTCCAATTCAGGTACAAAGCAATGCATTGGCTGCTTTGGAGGCTATAGATTCAGAGGTTGCTGAGGAGGTTATGAGAGTTGGTTGCGTCACTGGTGATAGAATCAATGGACTTGTGGATGGAGTTTCTGGTTCTTGGTAAGTTAAAAGTTATTAACATATATGATTTAGTGTCTTTCTTTTCACCTTTGTTCTCTCTATAGGCATGGGATACTCTCACTGACTGGTTTAATATATGTTGAGGCCTTAAAGTGGAAAAGAACTTGCGTTTAAGGTTTTATTTACCATGGGGTTTTAGACCCTTAAGAACTAATTAATTAGTTTCAACTATGTAGCATGTTCATGGCAACCGTATCCATTTTTAGTACTGGGTTTGCCATAATTGATTGGCATGGCTTGATAGTTGATAGTGTCCTCTTGTTTGGTTGGAAGCTTCTGGTAAAAACGAAACCTTGAATTCTAACTGCCGCAGATGAATAGTTGGCTTAGACAGAAGTTCCAATGTAATGTAAATTCTGATGTTTAGCAATGTTTGTGTTAATGGTCCTAGTTAAAAATCTAGTTACTTCCTGTTTGCTAATGAGATTGATTAAAAAAAAAGTCGATTCTTGATTGAGGATACTCTTTAGCTCTATAAAACATTGAAAGAATCTGAGTTAATATGTATTTTCTGTTTTATTTGCAACAAATTTCCCATAAAGAATTTAATTAATACTGTTTGAAAGAATTCAGGGTTTAATGCAGTTGTGACTACCTAAGAGCAGTACTGGATGAGTTATAATTTACTCTTAGTGAGTACAAAAAGGGCTCAATAGGCTATTGTAGAACTAAAAAAATTATTACTTCTAGCAAATATGCAAATGGGAGTTCTGTTAAAGTAAATCAGCATTTCATTCTCAAACAACAATCTTGTTTCCTTAATATCAAAGTTACAAAAAAGATGTTTTCTGCAATTTTCTTTACGCAATTTTAGCATTTGGTACCATGAATTGATATATAGCTGGTTATCAGGTATGTCAAGTTTGATACATTCACTCCTGCAGTGGAACGTGGGCTTCCGGTCACGAGAGTTATTAGTCGAATGGCTTTACAAGGGATTCTTGCTCGTGCTGTGGGGGAAGATGTCATTATGAATGCCAGTAATGTTGTTAATTTTGTGGATGACGGAAACAAAGTAAATAGAGAAAGCTTTAATGTTGAAGATTCTCCTCATATTGCTGTCAATTTTTATATGTATTTTCTGAAGCTTTTGTTTCTTTCTTCTTGAATAAGCATTGGCAGACTAATGTGATTAAATATCATTTGATTGACAATTACTACTCTTCTCATCCAGCATTCCACAATTTCAGGTAACAGTAGAGCTCGAGAATGGTCAGAAATATGAAGGAGATCTCTTGGTTGGGGCAGATGGTATATGGTCCAAGGTCTTATTAATTTTTTCCTTGGTTCTGATCCTATTCTTTAGCAAATAATTTCATCCATATACAAGTACACGGAGTGGAATGCATGTGTGTGTTAGACTTGTTCTTCCATTGTGAAGTGATGAACTCTTTCTGTCATTCTGTTTGTAGGCAGCCTATATAATCATAAATTCTTCTCTTAATCTTATTGTATTGTTTTGTAAATAGGTGCGAAAACAGTTATTTGGGCCAACAGAAGCTGTTTACTCTGGCTATACTTGTTATACTGGTATTGCAGATTTTGTGCCTGCTGACATTGAAACCGTTGGGTACGTTGGTCATTAGTCATGTATTGTATCCCTACTCATCCATTTTCTTTGGCCTGTATTTACATTTTTGTTAATATTACTTATATCATGTTGAGAAGCTTACTTTAACTTCTCTGCTGGTAGGTACCGAGTATTCTTGGGACACAAGCAATACTTCGTATCTTCAGATGTTGGAGCTGGAAAGATGCAGTGGTATGCATTTCACAAAGAACCTGCTGGTGGTGTTGATAGCCCCAATGGTATGCATTCTTAATGTGTTTGAGAGTTGACGCCTGTTAGATGCACAGCCTCTTTAAATGTTAAATTTTCTTTATGATATATTTATAGACATTTTGAATTATTTATCCTGGCATCTAGATAACCAATGCTGTCTTTGAATATATTGAAGATGAAGGAAATGATTATACCTGGATTGAATTTTCAACTATTATGGTGATGACACATTGATTATTTTGTTTGATGTTTTGAGCTTAAGTTAATTTGTATGCCGAGGATCACAGATTATTAACTGTGCTGTCACTAGTTGCAACAAATAGTGAACTATTAGTGGGGTTGTGTATGTAAAAGGGGATAAAAAGGAAGAGATAGCTGCTCTTGGCATCTTCTCAAAGTTTAAGGATGCATGCTTAACCCAACACTTATTTGAGATTATCTATTAATTGCATTTTGTTAAACTACATAGATGCACCTTAATGCGACTCACATCCATTCTATATTAGACTCTTTCTTCTTCCATCACTGAATCCTTACTTCATCTTTCTTGATATGCAATAGAATGGATTCTAACTTTCTATCAACCGGGTATCAAAATGAAGATTGCTAATCAGATTGACCGGGTTCTACTACAGTAATTTTCGCATTGGAAATAGAAATTGGATAACCTTGAAAAAATACTAATAGAAGTATGTATTTATTTTTCATACTTTATTGTGAGGAAAAATCATCATACTTAATTTCTTACTTTTTGCATGGCAGGAAAAAAGGAAAGGTTGCTTAGGTTATTTGAGGGCTGGTGTGATAATGCAGTAGATCTAGTACTTGCTACAGAAGAAGAAGCAGTTCTGCGACGAGACATATATGACAGGATACCAACATTGAAATGGGGAAAGGGTCGTGTGACTTTGCTCGGTGATTCTATCCATGCCATGCAGCCAAATATGGGCCAAGGAGGTTGCATGGCTATTGAGGTATATATACTTTTTTTTTATCTGGTATTTTGTCTATTCATCCCTTTTCAGTGAAATATGAAGTTATTATTTTTCTTCGATTAGTTTCCGCAATTTCCTACATATTCAGACCTAATAGACATAACAAAGTCAGGCTATCTCACCTTTTATTTTCTAACTAGCTTATTTTATCATTACAGGACAGTTATCAACTTGCATGGGAGTTGGACAAAGCATGGGAACAAAGTATTAAATCAGGGTATCCGATTGAAATTGATTCTACCCTAAGAAGGTAACCTTCCATTTGTTCTTCAAATATGCACAATACTGAAACGATGATTTTGTTGACTTGATTCGAATAGAGAGATGGTTTCACATATCAACCATGGTCCAGTAATTAATCTTTCATCATTTTCAATTTGATTGAATTTGATTATAAATCTCTTTGGTGACTGATGAGGCCTGTCTCCCCCCCTTCCCTTTCCCATTAATGCTTTCAGCTACGAGAGAGAAAGAAGATTACGAGTTGCCATTATTCATGGAATGGCTAGAATGGCAGCTCTTATGGCTTCTACATACAAGGCATATCTAGGTGTTGGTCTTGGCCCTTTAGAGGTAGGAACTTAAATTTTACAATTAAGAGAATGAAGAATATAATGAAGTTGACACTATGTGCCACAAATTCATTGCTTTCCTTCCACTGCAGTTTTTGACAATGTTTCGTATACCACATCCTGGAAGAGTTGGAGGAAGGTTTTTCGTTGACATGATGATGCCTGTTATGTTGGACTGGGTCTTAGGTGGCAATAGGTAATCATGAGAGCCCAATTGCCTTTGCTCTAAGACTTTCATCATCAATTTTAGAAATTGATATACACTGGAGTTCTTCTTACTTGAGTCCTCTCATTCAACATGCTTGTTAGAAATCTGAGCCAATGAATGACTTAAAAAATGATGAGATGTTTAAGTAACTGATAATATTGAAAACAATGTTCAGTTTTTAGTTGCTGCGTTAAGATAGAGAAATATTTTGCATAATCAAACATAAAATTGTGCGATTTGATTACTTACAAAATGAAGAATGGTGCTACTTTTGCAGCTCCAAACTTGAAGGTAGACCACTAAGTTGCAGGCTCTCAGACAAAGTAGGTTGCTCAAATATAGTTACTTTTGTACTTTGTTGCTGAGAAGAAATTGTATCTGGTAATTTATATGGTCATATCTATTAGATTGTTCTGATCTCGATGCTAATAGGCATTGAATTATTTATGAAGGCAAACAACCAGTTGCGCAGATGGTTTGAAGATGATGATGCACTTGAGCGCGCTACTAATGGAGAGTATGTCCCTAACCAAATATGCATGAGTATCACCCTTTACATATTGTATATGTAGATAACATAACTTTTATGTCCAACCTTGTTTGAATTATAGGTGGATTTTGTTACCATGTGGGGATGAAACAGGTCTTTCAGAACCTATATGTTTAAGTCGAAATGAGATGAAACCCTGCATAATCGGGTATGCCTACAGTTGCACCTACCTACAATGTAGTGACATAATAGTTCTTAAATTGTACCTATTATGCAATAGATCCTGGAATAAAGAGTAAAGTGTCGTGAAAGCATTTATAATTTACATATATTCAATTGGTTGACGATAACAGATTTTGGATGTGCCTTTTGAAAAATGAACAATGATTTTACTTTTGGTCACCAATTAATGTGCATTGTTCCAATCTCAATAATCATAAACATATCAAATTTTCTCTGCCTTTGTTATTGCAGGAGTGCACTGCAAGAAGATTATCCAGGCAGTTCAGTTACAGTACCTTCACCCCAGGTAACAAAATTTATCATGACCTGAATTAAACATGGTTCCACACTTAATGTTCTTCAACATCATGCAACATAATTAATAATTTCTCTTTTTAAGGTTTCTCAAATGCATGCTCGAATTAACTATAAGGATGGCGCCTTCTTCTTAACTGATTTGCGGAGTCAACATGGCACCTGGATTATTGAGTAAGAAAAAGAAATGGAAGATAACTAGATTTTTAAGTTTTAAATTCTTGACAAATGTATTTAACATCATTCTCATTATGTTTTCAGCATTGAAGGAAGGCGGTACCGTGTACCTCCGAATTATCCTGCTCAAATCCACCCATCTGATGTTGTTGAGTTTGGTTCTGGGAAGGTGATAGACTATCCCTCAGACGTCCTAAAAAGTAGTTACAGCATTCATTTTAGACATTTGCATCTTTTATAACTTATATTAGGTTTATGACATACCATCTGATCAACGTTTGAGAAAGATTCAACCATTCAGTCCAACTTGGAATTATTATTATTATTTTTTTAAAATTTCATTTTACCATTTCCTGATTATACACTTAAACACTTCCTCTCACACTCAATTTTGCATTTTTTAATCTATGCCCTAAATTTCATTAAATACTTGTATTGAAATGCTTGTGCAGTTGTGCACCAAAAAGGTGCAAGTGACATTTTCCTTATCATTTATCTGAGACGAATGTTTCTGTTCCTGTACCTTACATATAATATCTTAAGTGCAAGTTAATTTTGAATGGTGCATTTCTTATGATGTGTGACTGAGTATCCAAGTTATTTGCAGGTTTCATTTCGAGTTAAGGTGACAAGATCCACTCCAAGAGTCTCTGAGAAGGAAGGGACAAAAGTTTTACAGGAAGTATGAGTGATTCTGATTAGTTACAATTTGCAAGTTATTGAAAAGTTATACAGCACAAATTTGGAGTGGTAGAGCACTATCTGCATTCTTTTAGGGCAGGGTATTATACAACGGTGCCACTTATTCAGGATCTGATTATGTTATACACATACACGGACTCTTAAGATATAAATTTGTAGAACATTGTTTAGGGTTACAACTGTACATATTCATGCACTTCAAAAGAATTTACAAAGAATTCGCAATATCTTACAATTAGGAAGCAATGTGAAAATAAGATGATATTTTTATAATTATTAACAAAAACATATCAACTAATAATAATAATAATAATAATTAATTAATTAATTAAACGCCAGCTAAAGTTTTCACATCTAAATAAAAATAAAAAGTATATGCTGTTTATATAAATGAACAAGGAATGATTTAAAAGATTCATTATATGATCTAAATTTTTAATTTATTTTTTATTCTTAATAATTCGTAAACTAGTAAATAAATATTTTTACGGGACCGCGGAAAGTGATGCACTAGAATCGTGCTGACGTGGCACTGTGTCCCGTACTGGTTAATGCGGGGGACTAATCACGTACCAATTGACTATACATTTAGTTGCATTAGTTTGGGAAAAAAAAATTCACATAACATTAATTGGGCAATTCTTTAAAGGAGTTGCCTTAGTAGGGTCCTTTTACCTCCCTCCCAAAAATCCTTCGTTTCAAATATATCTTAGCGGGTTGTGCTTTCGTTCCATACCCGTCCCTTTAGAAAGTTGAAGCTCGTAAGTAAGGGTCATCTTCATGACAATGAGTATTATAACAACAAGAACTGAAACATACAAATTAGACAGCAAATGAGGTGTAGTGAATTGGTAAGTTGAGTTTTTATCTAGACCTAGCAAAAGTAGGTAAGAAGTCTGATTGAGAATTAGTCCATACCTAAAGTTGAAAAAGAAATAAGAAAATAGACAGTAGACGAGGATTGTTATCATATGTGAGACTCTTTTTTTTTTTTTTTCAGTAAAAGTAAGTATTTGGAATTGCCTTCTATTGTGTATTTGTGTAGTATACAACAATAGAAAAGAAAAAGAAAGGGAAAAAAAAAACTCAACGTGGTATGTCTCAATGGGGTAATGACTTATATTTCTTGAGGGAAGAACTCAAATTCAATCCTTATAAAAATCTTACGGGGAAAGCCTATATTCATTGCGCTCTCAGTTCTATGGGAGAGCACGATTCGATTCCATTTTTTATATTGCGGTTTTAAAAAGTGGTTTGATTATTTTTACTGATTTGAAACAAATACTTCGGTTCTTAAATCGATTTGAAAATTGTTGGAATTTGTATTCAAATTCTATGGGTTATGAATAAGAAGTGGGTTAAGGAAAAAAAAAAGAGGGTAGTTGAAAAGGTATGTGAATTTTAAAAAGTCTCACATTAGATAATTAATAAAAGGTGAAAGAGTTTATAAGCTCTCATCTCACATTCTTAAATTACCCTTTGGGACACTATACTTTTGTGGAAGGAAATTTTTGTCCAAAATACCTCTATCCCTATCTGTTTTTCTTCCCAAAATCTCATCTGTCTTCAACAACATCAAATATAGTTTCATCCGGTTTGGTTTTTGAGTTTTATGTTTGTTATCACTTATATCATGTGTCCATGACTATCCACACCACTTTAAAGAATAAAAATAAAATAAAATGCGACATTCATGCTAACGGGGGCTAAAGTTGTTCTTACTGCAGGACAAAAGGGATTATTGTCAAGAGCATAGATCCTAATTCTGGTCCTACAGTAACGCACAATTAAGAAGTTGACACATAAAACACCAAACCATACCTAGCAGACAATATAGTTGAAAAATCGACAAGCTTGCCTTAATATCAACAAGGTATATACAGTCACAAGCTGTTAATTCTTATTAAAGTCCAAACCGAACTGATATTGTCTCCCTTTGCCTACAAAACGAAGAGCAAGAGACCTTCAAGGTTCGAAGTTCAAACCATGAGATTAATTAAGCGGTCACCATTATGAACATATGACGTTCTACACCACACATATATAAAAGAGACAACTAGATATATATCACCTCCACCACATCACTGACATAGAGGGACATGTAGATGTAGCACGTGTGAGAGCATTTTAAGTACAACCGTTGTAGTTAGGGCCGGACCTACATGGGGGGTTAAGGTGGGCCTCCATCTTCCTCTAAAATATGAAAATATGTTTTACTATATGATATGCAACATGATTTAAAAAAGCAAAATTTTAAAAGTGCTTTTAAAAAGTGAAAGACAAGCAATGTTATTCATAAAAAATTGTTTCACCCGTTCATTGCACCCAATTAGAGATAACTATTATTTACCAGATTCAACCTGTCAGTATATATGACAGGTTTTGTTCTTGGTCTGTTACCATTCTCAATCAATGTGGAAAGTTGGCTTTTCCGTTGTATACAAAGAAGAGTTCAGTTAGTAATGCATATTCACTTTACCTGTCAAATTTGTCTAGAATTTGATTTTATATTGATTGATTATCTAATTTTCTTTTTATAATCATTAAAAATTTATACATATTGTCATGTCAGAACTCAGGAGAAGAGTATTTAAGTTTTGACTTTGTTGACAAAGAAAAAAGGTCAGTAATAGTTATCAATTATTAGTTGGGACCAAATGCTAAAAATAAATAACACATTAATAAATTTACTGTGTCTTCTACTAAATAATAGCTAAGGGAGAAAATAAAATTCTAAAGAAATCAAAGAAAGTGCAATTATAACACCAGAAGGCATGAAGGTAAACAATAAAAAATTGATCTTACAAACAAAATATAGGGTTTAAGGCTAGTTCTTCATTGAAATAGAGGATGCATTGGATCATGTCACCGGAAACAAAAAATTGACATTCCAACCAAAAAATTGACAAAACATTCTATAATTTTATTAGGTTCTTCTCAATAGATATTTTTATATTCTTAGCGTGATCATTCAACCAAAACTGACATTACCTTTTCATAATAATAATATAAATTTTTCCCCCCCCCCCTCATGTAATTTTCTAGGTCCGCCACTGGTTGTACTGAGTATTCAGAGCAACGATTTATTATAACTATGTATTACGAGAAGTATATAGTTATAATGGTAAAATTATTTTTTCTCTCCGCCATGTCAGTCGACAATGTTTGAAGAAGAAATTTTTTATTATTATTATAACTATGTACTACCCGTAGTATATAATTGTAATATGGCCAATGAATTGAATACTCAGTGCAACAGTTGTATATTAAATTTTTTCAGCACATATAGGTGCAGGTGGACCCCCAAGGGTGGGTTCCCCGGATGTTTGGGTCTCGTGTTGTTTTCTCTTCCAATAAAGAGGAAGAAAGAGAAAAAAAATAAAAAGTATTATTTTCTCTTTGTTTGGGAGATAAAATTATAATAAGAGAGCAAATAAAAAGTTAATTAGATGTTTTTACAATATTACTCTTTTTTTTAAAATATGATATAATTATTATATTTTAAAAATAAATTTAAATTTAAATTTTTTAAAAAATTATTTATGTTATTTTCACATTTAAAAAATGATTCCCCCAACAAAAAATTATTTTTCTCTCTAAAATTATTAAAAAATTATAAATCACATATATAAAAATAAATCACTTATCTCAAAATAATATAATTGGAAACAAAAAAAAAAGTTTTATCAAATAAATTCAAATAGGCTATCAAAAAAAAAAATTCAAATAATTTTAAGAAAAAGAGAAAATCAAAAAATTTGAGAAAAAGAGTAAGAGCACATAAGTATTTTATTATATTTTTTCTCTCAGATCCTCTGAATTGGGGACTCCAATTTCAAGGGTGAGAAATATATTAGATGATTTTACAAAAATCTCCTATTCTTTTCCTTCATTTTTTAAAACTCATATGAAGAAAATATAAGCAAAACCTTCCAATTTTCTTTTCTTTTCCTCTTAATATTAACTTCCAAATACACCCTTGAAGCCAAAAGACAAAACTGATAGAAGATCGCAAATCCCATACCAAACATGCTGTATATAAATAGTTAAATGCAGGTGAGGCACGTGGAGAGAAGGGATAAGGTTGAGGCGGTGTGAGTGAAATCACATGAACATGTTTAGGTTGAGGAAGGTGGCTGTGACATGCATTTGCAGGAGTGACACTTTCAACATAGCATTTATTTGAGTGCTCCTGGCTTTTCTGCTATCACTCTCAAAGAATGTGGTCCATCACATTTTTGTCTACTCTAATCTAAACACACCGCAGATAAAATTCGGATGAATCTGCCTCACATTCACACAAATATATTAACAGCTTTTTACTAGATTAATCATTACAATCTATTCTTATTTTTAAGGAACTAGTTCTAGTCTAGAACTATTAGATTCTTCGAATGATTAAGAAAAAAAGTTTATACTATTATTAGGATTTGTGCCAAATTTCAAATTTCATTTCTCTGCATTAAATTATTGAAAAATTGTGTATGCATTTATAATATGTCAGCTACAATATAGTAAGTCAAATTATAATGGCACATCTCACAAAAAGTAATTAAATACACAAATTTTGAAATTTGAAGGTGCAAAACAAATCATATGCACCCTTTTGTCCGTACCAATCCCACGCTCCATCACATGAGCACCTGCGATAGATTAGATGCTCCCACAAATGTTTACAAAACAAGATAAGACAAAATTTCAAACCAAAAAGATATACAAAATATCAGCTTCATTTCTCATTACCAAACAAATTAGGCTAACATGAAAATTAATTCGGAGAAGGTGCAAAGAAACTAAAGTAACAACAACAAAGAAGTGTGCAACGTGAAATGCCCTTCTTCCCCCAACTGTGGGTATACGGAACAGAGTGTTGGGCTGCCCCCAGCCCAATCACGTGGTCCATGTCTTCCTCAGTACTTTACAAACTTCACTTCGAAATTAAAACACTTGGCTCTGGCCACCCCTTTTCCCACCTAAATCCATATACCTCATGCAAAATACATACATCTTTTTCAACCCAACACAAACACATGTATCCTCCTTGTCTCTTAAAAGCTAAACGCGCCAGAAAGGTTTGTGTTTGGTATCTCTGCCTGCGAACCCCATACATGCTGTGCACATCCTTTTTCGAATTCCAAAGTTTCAAGAACAAAAGTTCAAAAATATTTTAGTATCTGTCTCTATCAATTTTCACTTATTTCTCATTAAAAGAAGATACCTTTTTCCTCCCCCACACATTGCCATTATTTTTAATCCCTCCTTCACTTTCATGGACAGCATTTTGATTAGATTTCCCTCTCCCAGGCCATGAGAAAGGCAATAAATAAAAGAAAAAGGAATGACTAGGCAAACCTATTTTGGATTCCTTTATAATCCAATCGCCCATTAAAAACTAGATAATTTTTGAAATGATTTTATGCACAATCTCATAGTGAGCAAAACAACAATAATCTCTCTCATTTGCTGGCATGGCCCCGGATGCCGGATTCATATCATGTTATTGTGTCCAACACCAGCAGCGCCATGTTCCCATTATTGGAAGCTCACCTTTCTATTACAAAGATCTCTTTATATTATTATGCTCATACACACGTGCATAGAAACCAGAGCCTAAGGCAGGTTAACTCTTCTTTCTAACCTTTCATACATTATTATTTATTGAAGTAAGAAAATATATTCAAGTAAAATATAAAACACATATACAAAGAAAAGTGCATAAACCTATTTTTATTATTTATACTAATATATAGGTCAGGATGATCATCATAAACATTATGTAATTTAGAAACCTGTGATGTATTTTGTGCACTTGGTTTCTGTTACAAAGCAATTTCCCAAATAGTTTTTTTTTTTAAAATAAAAATAAAAATTGTTTAACTGATATATATAAAGTAAATAAAAGAAAATGTGCATCCAAATCCAAATATCATGACCGGGAAACTGATTCCACCAGTTTCCCTATTCTTTCCACCAGTTCAGGGGACAGCTTCTTAGGCGGTCTTCGTTCCTTCTCCAGTCGAAAATCAAATCCTAAAGCATCCGAAACCTCTTCGGAGCTCCACCCGGATTTGCGGAGAGAGTCCGAAAACCTATCCGCTTTCAAGAGCAGAGCATCCAGCACAGCCTGATTATCCAACAAAACCATATCCCCTTCGAAGAAACCCGAACCCGAAACCTCTACCATTTCGGATATATCCGATTCGCTCCACCCACCTTCCCTCAAAACCGACCCGATCTGTCCTATGTACTGCTCCACCCATTTCGGAACCTCCCACCGCCGAATGTCGAAAAACCTCTCCGGCGACTCTGCCGCCTCCGCCGACGAGATTCTCCTCCGGCGATCAACGGCGGCGTCGCTCCAGAACTCCACCCACCTGGGCGTCCTCCCTCCCGCGTCGAGGCTCCGTCGCGATAAATTAACGGCGGAACAAACGGAGCTTTTCTCGGCGACGGATCTCTGCTTCTTAAGAATAACAGGATCCGATTCCAATTCGGAGCTCCGAAACAGAGACTCGCGCTGGAAAAAATCCATCAGGTCCAACCCGCAGCAGAATATCCGATTCTCGTCGACGAAGAAGACAGGGTTTCCGGCGAGAGAGGGGTTGCAGGGAACATAGCAATGGTTAAAGATGGGAATCAACAATGGTGCCCTCTTAAGCGCGTTCCTCGCGACCCGCAAAGCCTTTCCGGGTTCGGAGGGTCTCGGGCCCCAGCACCTAACCCAAAGCGCGGTCCTCGCGATTTGTAACGAAATCGCAGCGATAGGCAAGTCCAGCCACGCGCGTAGGTGTAGCCGAGCTCCGGCGGCGCGCCAATCCGGAAATCCGGCACCAACAGGCAAACCGGCGGCGAGAATGGCTCTGAGGTCCGGCGGAAAAACAAACCCAAACTCGGCCTCGGTTCGAGCGAGCTCAGCATCGGAGAGACCCGGTTGAACCGGTACTCCTGAGTTGCGAAGATGGGTTATAACCTTATCGGCGAGAGGAGAGAATGAGAGAAGACCGTTACGTACAGTTGCGGCGGAAACCGACGCGGCTCGGGCAGAGAGTCGCCTTAGACCGGCTATGTGAGCCGGATTTAGACCGGTCATTCTACGGTCTACGTCGACCATTATTATTTACTTGAGTGAGGATTCTCCTGCTCGTTGTAGTGAAGTGCTTTTTGCGTGTTTGAGGGAGGGACTTCAGCATGTAGAAGAACGTTGGTTATTTATAGCACCTAAGAATGGACCCCACGTTGGTGTTTTGTTTTGATATTAGCATTTTCTTCATTTCCCATGTTGCCCCTTTAATCAACCCTTTGTGGTTTAATTTCTACATTGCATACCTTTATGATTCTGTATGATAGCTGTTGAGCAACGGTTCTAATTGTTGGGAAGGTTGTCCCATTATCATCAACGGGACATTCGACACTAAAAAGCTAGCTTAACTTTTTGATCCATTCTGTTAATTCTATTGATTTCAAGTTAACTTGTTCTTCTGGATTATTGGTATGCATGACATGTCTGTGGCCCATAAGCAATCATGCATTTGTTTGGCAAGGGATGTAGAAAAGCTAAGCACACAATCATAATGGCACATTGTTGTTGTACTTTTAAGGTTAGCTAGAACTCCATTTTTTATTTTATTGCTTGCTTGTTCATTATTATATTTCTTTCCGCATGTGTCTCAAAAATTAAACATGAAGAAAAGGCTAAATCAAACTAAACATTGGTCATTAACAATTAGCTTAACGAGATGTCTCTGTAAGTAGAAGGCATGGATAATTCTATCATTGTTTTTTTCACCCATGACGAAATCACTGGCAAGTTTGGTGTTATAAACTTGCATGATACTTCTAATTAGCTGGAACATTATTACGCTAATGGGGTCAATAGCTATAATTTACCTGAACTGATATAATCATGAAGCCCATTTAGCTTAGCTAAATTTAAAAAAAAATAAATAAAAAAATTTATTTGTGTTATTTTCATGAGCTAGCTGCCTTTTCTTCTCAGTTCTCCACCCCTTTAAAAACATCGGTGAGAGGTTACTATCATGCACCCTCTTATTAATGCAATGGTTCGCCCTAACAAGTAAACAATGCATTTGGATATGAGGGTTGGGGAGCAATAACCTCCACCACTACCTCAAAATATAACTTATCACATATTCACACCCTCCTGAGAACGGGACTTGTCCAGTTAATTGGGCCTACATTTATCCGAAGTTTCCACAAGAAATAAATGATGACACTTAGAAGATAAAGACAAAAAATGGTACCTTCAAAACTATCACACTTTCTTTATAATCTTATCAAAGCTTAATCTTCCAAGGAATTGACCATATATAGCTGGTGAATTCAGTGTTATTAAAATTGGCTCAACTTGATCGGTCGGCGATTAAACTGAAAACTGAATCATTAATCGGTTTGGTTCAATCAATTAACTAATCATGTATGTAATCCTGTCAAGAATTGGATTGATTTTTAAAAATTATGACAACACATTCAACCACAATTACATTTATGAGATTCAAACTTTGCACCTAAGGAAAGGAAAGGGAAGTAAAATATTAATCACTATGTCAAATCACTTTGTTATATTATTTCAATTTATATGTTTATTATATATTTTTATATAAATTCAATTTAAGCGATTCAACTAGTAATCCACGGATGGAATTAATAATTCATTTACCTGATGCCTCATCCCAGTGGACTCTGGATTTAATAACATTGGGTGGATTTGTCCAAAGTAGTACCCAAACTGTCCGGGGAAAACACTGATGTTCAGCAAAACAGCTTCTGGAGATGTTGGCGCAAAGAGAGGGAGCGAGAAAAACGGACTAGCTTCTTGAGTCGTACATTAATTAAAAGAAGAGAACCCAAAAAAAACCACCTGCCATGTGAGGCGGGCCTAAAATTTCGATCATTATTATGAAACAAATAAAATAGGATTAAAATTTCTCATGATCATTTGGTCGGTAAAGATAGAATTGGGTCAACGATTGTGTTATATATTACATGAAGATTCTTGTAAGAAATCCTTTCTAACAGTCTGAACGAGAGAGTACATTCAATTATTGGTAATAATATTAAAACAATGTCTCCTATTATAACCCAAATCCCACCTGCACATTACACAATCATTTTTTTTTTAAAGCGAGTTTTGGGGAAAAGAAAACTACCTATTTAAAATTAGGTATGTCACCTAATATAACGGGAACTTATAGTAATATTTATTAAATTCCTTGTCGATGAAATTAAGTTAGTGCCAGCATGAAACAAACCTATGACTTTTTAGTGAAAAACTTCTATCTTTACCAGCTCCCACAACGTCAAGTAAATAGCCGTCTTAGTTTGAAAACAACTTTATCACACTACTTATGCCCCTCTTATCTTTCCTGCGTGAAGAATCTTTGTTGGACTTTTGGGGGTTTGCATGGCCCATTTTTCACATTGCTTTATCAAGAAAAGCTCCTCCTTTTGGAACCACCGTTTTTTCATTTGTTTTCTTATAGCTGTTTCTTGGGAGGAAGACTTTCATCGAACTTGAGCATATTTTAGTCAACCGCTCTTACTTTGTGGTAAGGGATCCATGTGCAACTTTCAAACAAAATTTGATTAAATTGATAAGGTTTTTCAATGAAAAAGGCTCAGAGGGTGTGGATGTTGATGCAACTCGGCAAGTGCACCAGTCGTACAAGTAATAAAGTGATAAAGTTGAGTTGTCGATCCCACGAGGACTGATGACCAAGCAATAATCTATTTATTTAATTAAAGTTGGATCGATCATTAAAGGTTTTCTTGAGAATATTGTAAAAACAGAATTTATAAACTTATTTTTGGTTTTTAATATTTTAGAAATTTAATTCAGAATTAATTAAAGCTAAAAGAAATTGATTTAAGTTTTCAATAAAAAGGCGTAGTTAGGATTCAACTTCCCCAATGGTTTCTTAACGTGTTTGTCTATTCTCACGATTACATGCACGATTAAATTATTAACAATTCTTTCTATGATTGATTAAATTCCAATCCCTTGGTAATCCAATCCTTTACTCTAATCCAAAGCTTAATCCCTTAGTACTTTCTCATAGAATAAGCATTAACGCAAGAACTCAAGTTATAAAATTCACAAGTCTATCCCTAGATCATGCAAATTCCAGCAATCAACCAATCGGAATCACATACCAACATCCCTATTGTCATATGTGACTCGTATGTTTATCTACGAGTGATCAAGTCATAAATAAAACTAATCATATATATCCGATTGATTGCATAATTCAGAAACAAGAATGTAATTCATAAGAATAAACAAACATCAACTAAGAACCCATTGGTTCTGTATCTTCCTAACTACTGAAAGTAATTTAGCCTAACATACTCATAAAGACAGAATTAAAATCTACTGTAAAAGAAACTGAGTTCATGGTAAACTTGTCTAAAAGTGATGATCAATGGTGCAGAGTTGACTCCTTCCTTCTCCTCTGCCACGATCCAGTGCTACGCTTATGCTCCTTCCTTCGCTTCGTCTCAAGTGCCTTCTTTCTCCGCGTTCCAGAATCAATTTTTACGGCTTCCTTCGCGTTGTATTTAAATGGAAAACATTGGCTATAATTTCCTGAATCCGCTCGCTGAGGAGCTCGCTGAAACGAGCAACTCAGCGAGCACTTGTTACTGGTCGCTCCCTTACTCGCTGGTGCGAGGACTTTTTCGAGATACTCGCCCATTCGCTCGCTTTAGCTAAGAACTTTGCGAGCAACGAGCTCCTCAGCGAGCACTTGTTACTGGTCGCTCCCTTACTCGCTGGTGCGAGGACTTTTTCGAGATACTCGCCCATTCGCTCGCTTTAGCTAAGAACTTTGCGAGCTGCTCGCCCACTTGATCGCTTTAGCGAGCAGTGGAGCGAGCGTTACCAATTTTATTTTATTTATTATTTAATCTCTGATTTCCCCGTTGCTCCGCGTATTTGTTGCCTCATTTTGTTACTTTGTTATTCCAGTATTCCAATCTTAACAACCTGAAACAACAACAAATATTTAGAATTTGTTTATTTGTTGGCAATTCATTCTGTTTTACTGTTTTATTGTTTTAACACTATATTTTTAACTATTTTAATAATTATTTGAACTCTTTTTATCCATAAAAACATAGTGTCTTGAACACTTATCAAAACATTCCCAGATTTACTCATTGCTGTCCTCAGCAATGAATTGAATTAAAAACATGGAATAATGTAAGCATGCTTAATATAAACTAGGCAATACATCAATTTACGAATGATCAGACTTAGACAAGAAATAATAGGATTTTTAAGAACAAACAATTAACTAAGCAGACTTGAAAGTAAGTAAGTTAAAAAATCCAAATATGAGTTCAGTGAGTCAAGCATAAACACTGAGTTTTAACACATCCCTTACTAGATATATCAAGTCATTCATCACTCATCTGTCTAAGGGTAAGTGTTTCACTCAAATTTTCATTGTATCAATATTTTCATAAGCTTGATAATATTCTCACTTTCCATACTTAATTCACACGCACAAAGATCAAGAGGTCTTTATTCAGGTTGTAATGGGGCTGAGTTGAAGGTAAGATAAATAAGGAAAAACTAGCTAAAAAAAATACAGAAAGATCATGGTAAAGTGTAAACACTCAAACAATAATCATTTTTCTCTTTTCCTTCCTCATTTTTCTTTTTCAGCACTTTTATTTCTTTTTCTGTATTTTTCTTTCCTTTTTCCAACCTCCAATACTTTTCTCCTTTTCATTTTTCAACACTTTTATTTGCATAGAAACAATAAATAATAATTAATTTTATTTTTCACCACTTTTGAATTACATGACGAAGTACTCATGTTTACACCCTACCATGAAATTTCTATAATCCAATTTTATTTAAGGTAGACGTGTATGTAGAGTGGCTAATTAAGATGACAGGTATTAAGAACAGAAAAGGCTTAAGCTCAAGGGGCTAAACAAAGGATATCATAATGGTTGGCTTTTTGGCTAACTAGTTAAAACAATAAAATGCCTCAATCATTTCAATCATGCATGCAAATAATTACTTTAAGGAGAAACAAAGCAAGTTCTAGTAATATTTTCAACAGTAAAATGCACACTGAAAAGAATTTTTCTGTTTAGGCTCAAACCTCACGGTTATATGTGTGCAATTCAGTAATTTATGCTCTTTCTCAATCACTCATACTATAATTTTATTATTCTTACTGACTATTAGACTAACTCAATCAATGTTTATTCTTAAAATAAAAAATATATTCTAAGTCATCACATCATAAATTAATTTTTCTGACTAATTCTAACTTAGTATGATTTAGTAATTCACACAGAGAAAAATAAAATAAAATAAAATAAAATAAAATAAAATGAAGAGGAATAAGGAAGAGAATTTTCCCTGAAAATATTTGCAGTTCTACTCATCACAGGAATCAATCATACTTGTAAGCTGCTGCTACTGCTACTAGATATGTGGTGCGGTGCGTCCCCATTCCCAGATTTAGAAATTTGCTGTCCTCAGCAATTTATAAAAAAAATAAAGTACTGCACACATCATCTCAAAAAAAAAATAACATCAGATAAAGTTGTTAGTAGCAGTCATACACACAACAGAGTGAGAAAAATAAAGTTTGTACATCACTGTAGTCACCACTAATCAACACAGATTTAAAAACTAAAATGGTTTGAACTAAAAATCAAAACTACTGGCAAGAGATCAGAACTCCTCCGAGGCACTACTATGCTCTGAAGTATCAGAAGCATAATCACTCTCTGGTGGTGGTGGCATATGCTCGACAGGAATGAGTGGGATTTAGAGATGTCGCATAATGGCGTCATTTTGGTTTTCGATATGATCTTGTCGCCGCATCAGTAATGTAACCCGCCGCTGGATAGAGCGGAGCTGTGAAGAGATATGTCTGTGGCTGCGATGTCGTCTCCCTCTCTCAGGAGCAGTCTCGGCAGCCTCTGCTTCTTCCTCAACTGGTATGACTGGCAAGAAAGGCCGTACTGAGAATGTAACTCTCTGTCTAAGTTGCTCGCTGTCGGGTGGACTGATCACACCTGCTGTGTTACAAAGTGTCTGAATCAAGGAGCTGTGACCTAGAACAACTCGCTTAGTGTGAGCTGTGGTGTATAAAGAGTCTGCTAGCAGAGTGCAGACATCAATATCAGTCCCCTGCATGATGAGGTATAGAAGTGTGGCTCGTGGGACATTACAGTCATGCTGATGGGTGGATGGTAGCAGAATGATCAAGCTGAACTTATACCAGAATTGTGCTATGGGTAGCAAATCGTCAAATACAATCAGCTGTGGAACCGGACCAGGGTCCTTTGTCATCTTCCATGTAGTACCAGGTTTGGCAATGACCCGTAATATCTGATTGTAAATCACCCGAGGATCCTCAAACAACATGATCCTCTCTATTAGTGGAAGTTCAAGGTTCTGCAGCATGGCTTGGTATGGACAATGAGTGGTGGAAGGATCAAACTTGGTCTTCAGTATTGTATGTAATGTCAGGGGATCATATGGTACTTGTTTTCCCCTAACATAAGACATGTAGACCTTATTAGCACTGTCATGATCTGGATTCCATGCATTGGCATAGAATTCTTGTGTAAGGATCTTGAGGCTGGTCCCAAGATTGCATAGTCCTTCCCAACCCCGCTTCCTGATCTCCTCCTGTATAGGGTTAGGTGGTTGAGTTGTGTATTCTACCAACCTTTCCTGAATCACTTTCCTGCTTAGCAAGGAAGAATATCTCTCTTGATGCGCTAGAGAGAGGAACAAGGGCTCTTCAGTGTCAGATGCCCTACTAGTGGAAGCTTGCTGCCTCTTTCCGATACCACGCATTCTAGGCATCCTGAAAACCAGAAAAGTATTTCAAATCAGCAAGGAACATTAATCAGATAACACAAACCATTCACAGATTCACATTTTTGCAAAATCTGGTTCATTCTTCAATTAAACCAGAAAAACAGATCAGTCTATACTTTAATAAAAATGAAACCGTATGCAACCAGAATTATCTCACAGCATTTGGAATTAGTATGGTCATTTTAATCAAATAATTTCCCTGAAGCTAAACAATGCAACCATTCCCAGATTTATCATTTTGACAAAATCTGGTTCATTTCACATTTATTTTCTAGAGATTCAAATCTGGATGCATAAGGATATGCATAGCAAAATGGGTGGTGTAAGTGCTACGGTTTAAGAGAGTGATTTCAGTATTATACTAGCAAGAGAAATCAGAGTAATGCACATCATTAGGCAGCTGAATGGTATGCATGACATGTGTGTTTTGTTTCAGTATGTATCATCAGTATTCTAACATGAGTATGATATTAGAACTTGTTCCAAAACATAATAGGCAAAAGATAAAAAGGGTGATGCTCATATAGGAGATCCCAGTAGAATTATTCCTAAATTCTAATATGTGAGCCAATTTTTCTTTGTCATGCTAAAATCCAAGAATGCTACAGTTAGGGTAATGTAATTACACAAATCAGTAATGTTCAATCAGCATGCATTCCTAGTGGTTTACACAAGCAAATTAGACAACCAATTATTCCCAGAGTTGTGACCATCAGTAGCCACATAAGTATATACCAATCAGGGGGAAACAAAGACATATTCACCGAAACATTAATTAATGCAGAATCCTACTTGAATCCTTATTCCCAAATTACAGAGTCTATCAAATAAACCAAATAAGACAAGCATCACTATTAATCTTTAATTCCTGTATTTAAGAACCTGATTTATGCTAGTGTAAAATGGTGACCACAAGTAGTCCCTATAATTTAATAACCAAAGAATTCATTGTAATATGCCTGGAACAATAATTCAGAATGGCAGCATATATCAATTGCAAGTTAAGGGTTCATGAGCTATCATAGGCAGCATCCACTCTCTTCTTCCACACTGCAATTCAAGATGTATTCATTTTGTAAAGTATAGTATGTAACTCAATTAGCACATATCAATTTAATGACACTATGCAAAGAAAACAGCAAGAATATCAACAAGAAAAAATTCTGATTCAAACAATGATTCCAAGTGTAAATGCCGTGAGTTTCACGTAGCTAGCAACATATTTCCACGCACCCGGGTTTCAGAAACTAGATGGAAATAACAACTTCAACACAAAAGCTCAATATTCCTATTCTGATTTGTGGGCATTCAACAATGGAAGAAAAATTTCAAGAACCTTATTCCCAAATTAGAACACCATATGATTTCTAATTTTTGAATTCTAATTTGGGCTTGCAATTAGTTAGGAGGTGCAAAACACGACAATCCCTAAGGTCATACATTCAAGCTAGTCCATACCCAAAATTCGGTAAGCCAGAACTATGATTCCTACATGCATTCAGTGTTCAGTAAACAAAGGAACAAGACAAAACGATAATCAAGGAGCAAGCAAATTGAAAACAAAAATCCCAATTTTTCAGAACCATAATCTTGGAAATGATAATCGGATTGTATATCAGAATGAGTAATTTTCAATTTGAAATTCAGGAACCCTAATTCCAACCTTAAAATTCAAGAACCTAATTCTCAAGTTAAGACCATCAAGATTGCAGTCAAGAAATTGACAATGTGAGACGAAATTCATACCTGTTCGTCGTCAGTGAGGGGATAGAGTCGAGAGAGATATGGGTGTAAGGGAAACCGAGGAAGAAGATTCTTTTGCCTCTCTCACAGGTTGCGAACGGGTGTAAATACGGAGGAAGCTGTCGGTGGTGTGTTTGCGAGAGAGAAAATAATGGAAAGGTTTTTGTGCTTTTGTGAATGTGAGAATATAGTGCAGTGAGGGTTAGGAAAAGAGAGCATGGGATAGAATTGGGGTTCCGGTTATATAAAAAAAATTATATAAATATTATAAAAATAAATATTTGTACACTGAACTCCTTGATGGAGCGAGGGGGTGAGCGAGAACCAAAATGTTTGCAGTCAGGGCTCGCTTGAGCTAGCTATTGAGCGAGCATTAGTGATATGCTCACTGATCTCTTAGCTGTAGCGAATAGCAAAGCGAGAATTAATTTACTCGTTGTGATGGCTCGCTCGAGCTAGCTACCGAGCGAGCATTAGTGATATGCTCGCTGAAGTGGTGGCCGTAGCGATGAGGTTAGCGAACTTAAAATTAAATTAAAAACAGAAATAAAAATATAAAATCATAAACAACGATAAAAATGAACTTAAAATTAAAATAAAAATAAAATTTAAAATGCAAAAATATAAAAATATAAAAATAAAATATATCTGATTCCCTGAATTATTATTACCTCCATTCTTCATAACATCTTTTTCCCAAAATTCCCTCATTGATACATGTACTTTCAGACTATCTGTGATTCAATGCCAGCAAATTTTGAAAACATAAAATAAACTAAAATAATAAACTAAAAAGCGATAAAATCTTAGGTTGCCTCCTAAGAGCGCTTGTTTTACGTCGCGAGCCTGACGGTGTAGCTTCAGTACTACTCTGGAAGAAGAGGAACACAATTGATTCCTCTCTGATCTTGGCTTCCCAGGTATGGTTTCAACCTGCAACCATTAACTTTGAAAGTACGGTTCCCGTCAAGACTTGAAATTTCAATGGTTCCATATGGGAATACCGTTTTGACCACAAATGGTCCTGACCAACGGGATTTGAGTTTTCCAGGAAACAATTTTAAACGTGAATTGTACAAAAGTACTTGTTGACCTGGTTCAAATTCTTTTGGAATAATTCTCTTATCATGCCACTTTTTAGTCTTTTCTTTATAAATTCGAGCATTTTCATAAGCTGCTAATCGGAATTCATCCAATTCATTTAATTGCAAGAGTCTCTTTTCATCAGCAGTCTTACAGTCAAAGTTTAAAAACTTAGTAGCCCATAAAGCCTTAAATTCTAGTTCCACTGGAAGATGGCATGATTTCCCGTAAAGCAATTGAAATGGTGACATCCCTATGGGAGTCTTAAACGCAGTTCTATATGCCCATAAAGCATCATCTAACTTTTTGGACCACTCTTTACGGGAATTTCCTACAGTCTTTTCTAAGATTCGCTTAAGTTCTCTATTGGAAATTTCTACCTGCCCACTCGTTTGGGGATGATAGGGTGTGGCAACACGGTGTTTGACACCGTATTTTCCGAGCAAAGCTTGAAAGTGTTTGTTACAGAAGTGAGTTCCTCCATCGCTGATTATAGCTCTCGGTACTCCAAATCGGGTAAAAATATTTTTACGCAGAAAGTTTACTACTACTTTAGCATCATTAGTTCGGAGAGCTACTGCTTCTACCCATTTAGAAACATAGTCAACAGCTACCAATATGTAGGAATTCTGATAAGATGGAGGAAATGGTCCCATGAAGTCAATGCCCCAAACATCGAAAATTTCAACTTCAAGGATGTTGTTTAATAGCATGTCATTCTTCTTGGAAATATTTCCCGTGCGTTGACAACTATCACAAGTCTCTACGAACTGTTTAGCATCCTTGAATAATGAACACAACGACGAATTATTCCATCAGCACATCGAAAGAAAAGGTATGGATCATCCCATGAATATCGCGTTACATCATGCTTGAAATTTTTCTTTTGCTGCCACGTGAGATCGT